>NC_084582.2:16882500-16897500 GCF_033978685.3 Nerophis lumbriciformis | reverse complement strand
GTTTTAGTTTTGTTAATTCATCAAAACATCACCGTGGAGTTATTGAGTCTGTTTAGCTGTTTGGAGAGCTTGCTTCCGCAGCTCGAGAGTCCATGACAATGACTTCTGTTTTGTTTGATCGGCCGTTTTACTGCCGTGTGACAGGCACCGTTTGGAAATAATTAAGGTAAGTAAATTAACATTTACAAAATATTTCGTACCGGTATTTATCTGCGGCTACTCTATGTAAAATTATTTGTTTTCTAAAAAAATTGGTGGGAAAGTACAGTAATAATAATCACCCTCTTTTATTGAAAATAAACTGAATTTCTTAGCACAGTTATCAAGTGGGGATGGGAATTGAAAACCAGTTCAGTGTTTCAATTCCAATAAGTCATTTGCTAGTTTTTTAACGTTGACATCACCACAGGTGGTGCGGAAGCGGCACATTCGCTTGAGAGTTATTTAAAAGAATGGATGACAACAGGGAAATTTGCACTACTTGCAAAATGTATATTTGGGCAAAGGGATCAAATACTCCCAGAAACTTTAGCTCACACATCATACCATAACTTTGAATGAAAGAGGCAAACCAAGCCGCAAGTGAAGCTCAACCAGCAGCAACGCCGGCAACGTCAGCATGTCGTCTTCTGCTAACATTGCAGGTAAGTAACTAATTAACTAACTAACTCACACTTCCAATCAATTTTCCATTAAAAATTAATAAGCCTATTTTCAAACTTGCCTAATTCCCACATTTTCTCATCCGAATACATACAAACTTCTACATATCTCACATTTGTCAATGGATTAGAACAGTTATATACATAAAATGCTGCCTACTCTTGTTGGTCAACTACTTTTTTTTTTAAGCTAATTTCACCTTCTTTTTTTTTAGCAAATGTCTTTTTTTTGGAACAAATTTCACAGCCGTACACCTTAAAACCTCTTAAGGCCCAAGCTGTTTGTTTGCATGCTTTTTTTTATTTCTCTTTGCTATTTGGGCTTATTGGACCCTTATTAGAATAAAAACTAAAAATCATCTTTTTATATGATGTACTTAGTCCATAAGTACACAAATGTGTACTTCATGTGTCGTGACATGTTAATTATTTATTTTTCACTTTTTTTTATTTTCAAATTCCATTGTATGTTACACTCTTCTGACACCACCAGATAGCAGTATAAGTGTCCATTTTGTCGCATAAGACCCCAATTCAGTAGTGTACACAATTTTGGAAATAAGAGCTAAAATGTGTGCTGTCCACGCATGTGGCCACTGAGGCCTTTAGAGGTTTTAAAGTCATATAACTTGATACGTGATACATGTTTTTTTTTTTTTTTCTAATTATGCAAACGTTTAACCCGGTGTCATATAATTTGGTACTTCACATATGCTAATTGTTACCATGATAAGATTAGCATGCTAACTTTTTTTAGCCAGTTTGGCCACCGTACACCTCAGAGCCATATCATTTTGTATGTGACATATGCAAACTGTAAACTAACATTAACATGCTAACTGTTTACGCCAATTTGGCCATTGTACAATTTAGTCATGTAACTTGGTACTTGACACAACATGCCAACACTAGCATCTCAGATTGGCAAATCATGTGTTTCTGCAACATAGACCTGCTCAGTGGCTTTGTGGTTAGAGTGTCCGCCCTGAGATCGGTAAGTCGTGAGTTCAAACCCCGGCCGAGTCATACCGAAGGCTATACAAATGGGACCCATTACCTCCCTGCTTGGCACTCAGCATGGAATTGGGGGTTAAAACACCAAAATGATTTGCGAGCATGGCCATCGCTGTTGCTCACTGCTCCCCTCACCTCCCAGGGGGTGGAACAAGGGGATGGGTCAAATGCAGAGGTTAGTTTCACCACACCTAGTGTGTGTGTGACTATCAGTGGTACTTTAACTTTAACATGTGCACGGAATCAAAATTGCAAATTCCAGTTGAAGAAGCTGCTATTATTAACTGTAAACGTGAAACGAATGCTTCTCATGCAATACATGACGAGACTGGCTGAGAGGATGCACACCCCTTCCCTGTCTGAGAACTGTTTTTCACAGCCGGGGACACCTTATTTAGTCAGAACAATTGCATGTCATTCCTGTAAAAGCAGTTGTGCTTATTTTTTTCCGCACAATAATGGCTAATGTTCTTAGTTGATGGTTGCAGAATTGCACAATGCACAGTTCTATTGGATTTCACTGTTGGGTTTCTTTTAAATAAGGGGTCTGCAACCCGCGGCTCTGGAGCTGCATTTGGTTAGTCAGCTTTCTTGTTGTGGCTCCTCTCTGAAGTTTTTTTTTTTTAATCGAAGTGAGGAAATCACGCATTTTTAAAAAGAGTTCTCCAATTTATGACTGTGACGCTGTGAATGTGTCCAGGCCGAGTGCTGAGTCACAAGGAAGGCAAGTAAAAAAGACTGGAAGCCTGTGAAAACGTTGGATTTTGCATGTGCAGATTGCTTTTCCTGTAAAATATGAATAAAGATTACACATTTTAAAGGTTTATAAGCAGTTTTATGTTTTTTCGGCTCCATACATTTTTTCTTTAGTGAAAGAAAGGGCAAAAGGTTTTTTTGTATAGTGAAGTTTGCAGACCACTAAACAAAGTTGTGAACAAAGTAGATACTAATCAAGCTGTTATTCTTGTTATTGTTTTTTCCAAGCAAGAATCAATAAGGGAATCGATAAAGAACCGAATCGAATAAAATAGAATTTCCTCCCTATCGTCACGTAACATTATCACTGAAGGATGAGCCATGTTACACACCAAAAGCAAGTAAGTTAATTAAGCGAGCCGGAAACAACATCAAGAAATAAGTGCTTAGTAAAGTTTAAGAAGTGTAGATGGAACCACGTTGCAGCAAATAGTTAGCTGGAAATTAACAAGTAGATCAATAATAGTCTAGAGCAGGGGTGTCAAACTAATTTTAGACCGGGGGCCACATGGAGAAAAATCTACTCCCAAGTGGGCCGGACTGGTAAAATCACGGCACGATAACTTAACAATAAAGACAATTTCATATTGTTTTCTTTGTTTAAAAATAAACAAGCACATTCTGAGAATATACAAATCATAATGTTGCAGGGTTTTTTTTACACTTACATGTTGCAGTTAATCGTATTCTATCTTTATCCGTCGTTATTTATACTTTCTGAATAAATGATGTGATAATATTCATCAGTCAACTCATTGGTGTTCATTTTCAATCTATCAAGATGAAAAAATAATATCAAAATCAAATTACAGGATGTTATTTATGTAGTTTGATCATTTTCCTCGACTGGTGCACTAACATGTGGTTTATTTTGTTTACATATGCAGCATCATCTACAAAGATGCAAAGAATTGCTATTGTGACATCTAGTGGACACATTTAGAACAGCAGTTTATTTCATTAAAAAATTTCGGCTAATTTGTATATTCAGCAAAGTCATCCCGCGGGCCGGATAAAACCTGGGCCGTACGTTTGACACCTCTGGTCTAGAGAGAGGGTATTACAACAACTGTCGGTGTTGTTGCGTTGTGGCTTTGTGAGGTGTTTGTGGTGCCAAAAAGTGGAGGACAGCAGGCAGCTTGGAGGTAAGATCAGAATTTAAGGCAAAATACAAAAGGCGCTGTGCAGAAAGCAGAAACTCAACATAGCACAAATGTGAAAAGTAGGTCGTAGTGTAAAGCTTAGCCTCAACATAAAAGTCGCGTGGAACGAACATTGATCCCGCAAGCACTTTTGAGGGCAAAATCAATTGATTTAAAAAGTAGTAGACAGTAGTTTTGGTTTAGTTATTGTGTATTATTGACTCCGTTTTAATGAAACAATCGCATGTAGTAAAAGGGCATAAGTAAATAGTTTAAATATTGTATTGATGAACTGTCAACATCACTCACCATAAATCCAGTAAAGCATTTTCATGTGATCGGTATTGGTATCGGCCAATCTCACTCATGATTAATTGGCATTGGAATCGGCAGCACAAAACCCTGATGGGAACATCCCTACATAGGAATGTTGAAAGAGTTTCTTGTTAACGTTTGTATTTATCAAATATCAGTAATAGGGTTGTATGGTATACCGGTATTATTATAGTATAGGACCGCGATACTAATGAATCATATTCGGTACTATACCGCCTCTGAAAAACGGCATTGGTGGATCTACACCTAACATTCACTGTAATGATACCAACCAAGTACAGTAGCATATCTAGTCGATACTACTATGATTATGTCAATATTTTCTTTCGTTTTTTTTTTATTCATATTATGTTTATGAAGTCAGGAGGACTTTGAGTATGACCAATGTATGATCCTTGGTATCGGATTGATACCCAAATTAGTGGTATCATCCAAAACTAATGTAAAGTATCAAACAACAGAAGAACACGTGATTATTATTACATTTTAACAGAAGTGTAGATAAAACATGATAAAAGAGAAAGTAAGCAGATATTAACAGTAAATGAGCAAGTAGATTAATAATTCATTTTCTACCACTTGTCCTTAATAGTTTTGACAAAATAATAGAATGGAAAATGACACGATTTGTTACTGCATATGTCAGCAGCTAAATTAGGAGTTTGTTTACTTACTACTAAAAGACAAGTTGTCTTGTATGTTCACTATTTTATTTAAGGACAAACTTGCAATAAGAAACATATGTTTAATGTACCGTAAGATTTTTTTGTTAAAATGAAGCCAATAATGCAATTTTTTGTGGTCCACTTTATTTAGAAAAGTACCAAAACAGTATCGAAATAATTTTGGTATCGGGATAACACTAATCAGTAATTAATGTTAAGTTGTCAAATCTATACATTGCTCAGAGGGGCGTCGTCACAGTGTATTTGAAGAGTGCAGTCATGGCCCAAAATGTTTGGAATGACTTCAATGTTTCTGCCTTAATAACTTTGCCGGTTCATTTTTCAATTTTGTGACCCTCACAAAAAAATTGTTTTTACGAACACGTAAAATGGAATCTTAAGAAATACGGAGACAGAAAAATAATTGAAAGACAGAATTTACAGTGAGTCACCCCCAACACTTTTGGTCACGGCTCTATAGTACATTTTGCTTTTTGTTTGATAATAGTGTGGAACTCTTGAGTCGCACAGGAACTTCTGCTTGCTCAAGGAAGTCACACTTTTATGTTGAAGCACACAATAGCCAAAAACAAGCCCAAGGCGTTTGACACATAACGAAAATGGTAAGAAAATCATTAAACAAATCACAAACTTCACTTACAGTCAGAGGGGGGTCGAATGGACACAAATTGTACTTAAGTAAGAGTACCGATACTTTTTAACGGGGGTGTCCAAACTACAGAATACCTCTAAAAGTTTTTATTCATTTATTGACAAAGTAACACTTTATAATTAATACACATTATTAAGCATTAATAAAGCACCGGCAATCATATGGAAGTCATGATTTATAAAACATTATTCCAACATTATTACATTATTACATTATCACTGTTTTAGTCATTACTTTATTGATGAGCTCATATATAATAAACATAATAGTTAGGTTTTAAATATTAGGTTTGTTAGGTCATTTAAAAAGTATATCCAAATAAGACTTTTAATAATCTCTTTTTTATACAGTACAAGCCCTTAAACATACATTATTCAGACATGTATACCAATGTTTATACCTATAACTGTGTTTATAAACTGCATACCAATGAGTATTCATGTCAGAAATATGTTTTATAAATTATGGATTCAGTATTTGCCAATGTTTTATTAAAGCTTAACTCTTGAGTCTGCTTTGACCAAAAAAAAAAAAAGAGATTTGTTGCATTTTTTTTTTCCATCCATCTATCCATTTTCTAGCGCTTGTCCCTTACGGGGTGGCTGGGGGTGCTGGGGCCTATCTCAGCCGCACACGGCCGAGTCGCCACCTCATCGCAGGGCCAACACAGATCGACAGACAACATTCACACTCACATTCACATTTTTGTTCCACCTTCGACAAACCAGTTAAATTTAAAGGTTAGAGGGCGGAATTTTGGCCACGTAGTTTTGAACAAGTTTTTATTTATTACAAATATCTAAAAACTTTGTATCTATATGAATAGGTCTGAAGGTGTTAAAGAATTCAACGTGCTAAAATCAATAAATACAACTATTATTTGACTTATAACACTTTTTTGAGCATGTCCGTTTTTTGTTGCTTATAGGGGGCTTATTACGGTAGTTTTAAATTAGGCAGACTCAAGAGTATGGTGTGTACTTATTATAAAGTGTTACCATAAACAAAAATATTCCATTAAACACTAACTATCCCATCTTGACAAACGTGAATACAAATAGTTGATGAATATATGTATTGCTTATTTCCCTAATTCTGTAAAACTTTACATATATTTAGTTCAATGAAAATGTTTGAGCATATATTTATATGTAGTAGGGTTGTACGGTATACCGGTATGAGTATAGTACCGCGATACTAATGAATCATATACGGTACTATACGGTACTATACCGCCTCTGAAAAGTACACCATAGCTCACCGGCGTCAAAATGTAAACAAACGCCATTGGTGGATCTACACCTGACATCCACTGTAATGATACCAAGTACAGTTGCGTATCTAGTCAATAGTACTATGATTACGTCGATATTTTTTGGCATCACAACATCTTCTTTCATTTTTTTTATTTTTATATTATGTTTATAAACCCACAAAATACATCCCTGAACACATGAGGACTTTGAATATGACCAATCCTATAACGACTTGGTATCGGATTGATACCCAAATTTGTGGTATCATCCAAAACTAATGTAAAGTATTAAACAACAGAAGAATAAGTGATTATTCCCTTTTAACAGAAGTGTACATAGAACATGTTAAAAGAGAAAGTAAGCAGATATTACAAGAAGTAGATTAATAATTAATTTTCTACCACTTGTCCTTAATAATGTTGACAAAATAATAGAATGGAAAATGACACAATATGTTACTGCATATGTGAGCAGACTAATTAGGAGTCTTTGTTTGTTTACTTACTAATAAAAGACAAGTTGTTATGTATGTTCACTATTTTATTTAAGGATAAACTTGCAATAAGAAACATAAGTCTAATGTACCCTAAGAGTTTTTGTTCAAATAAAGCCAAAAATGCAATTTTTTGAGGTCCCCTTTATTTAGAAAATTACCAAAATTATTTTGGTACCGGTACCAAAATATTGGTATCGGGACAACACTAATATGTAGCTATCAAAACTATTTTTTTCGGCCATGGTGTCAAGTCGAAAACAACACAAGTGTCACACAATGTCCCCTGCTCACTGAACTATGTGGACACTATAATAACCCTATAAGCATTATACCCATCTAATTCCACTACAAAGAATAATGGGTAATAAAAACACTATTTGGCGCATTTTATGTTTTTATGTTACATTAAGGAGGTCATCAGGGAAGTAAAAAAAGGCACGCGTCTGACTTTCACATCGTTTTAAAAATCAATGTTTTATCATTTATACTTCATATTGCAGGGGTGTGACGATCTGATGGGGTACGCTGCTAATAACAGTTAAAGTTAGGTGTTGGTTTTTTTTTGGATTTTATTTGTTTTCCTTCTTTTTGTTTGGTGTTGTTAAGGCTTTTAGCTATAGCTGGTTTTTAATTGATGCTTTAGCAAACTGAAGTGTCTCCGATCAATTCCTTATAATATTGTAAATCTCACGTATGTAATTTATGTACAAATAATCATAGTTACATTACCATCCTCAGTATATGCTGTGGGACGAGAAAAGGCTTTGTGTGTGTGTGTGAGAGAGTGTGTGTGTGTGTGTGTGTGTGTGTGTGTGTGTGTGTGTGTGTGTGTGTGTGTATGAAAACGTATTTGTCCCCAAAATTTGGCATTATCACAGATTGTACTAGGCTGTTTAGAAAAATAGGTATTAACCAAATATTCGGTATAAAATAGGACTCATAAATAACTGATGAAAAATACAAGTACATACAATTTTAGTGCTCAGATTATTGAGCTAAATTAATAAATAATGAATGTTATTTCACTAAAATGTCAACGAAATTAAAGTGAAAATTATCATTCAGCTTCACCACTTTTGTCATATTTTTTGCGCTGAAGAAACGTATCCATGACTTTAGCCCCAGACTTCATCTGTTTGTTTAAAAGTGTCATTATTGCCCCAAGTGGTGTAAAATATATTACAACTGAGTACTGCTGCGGCCCATATGGACCACGGCTGAGAAACAGATGTTCTTGGTTAAGAAAAACTGGACTACACAACAATCTGTCACTGGTATTTTGTGGTGACCTCACAATAGCGCAAAACCAACTCAGACTTAAAATGTAATCTATCAGTATAAATACAAAAAAAAAAAAATGCATTGAGTAATTGTGTACCATTGATCTTGTTCAGGGTCACAGGTGAGATGGCGCCTACCCCAGCAATCTCACATATCACATCAAGGGTTGGAATTGGGGGTTAAATCACCAAGAGAAATTCCGAGCGTGGCCACCGCTGCTGCTCACTGCTCTCCTCACCACCCAGGGGGTGGAACAAGGGGATGGGTCAAATCCAGAGGTTGATTTCACCACACCGAGTGTGTGTGTGTGTGTGTGACTATCAGTGGTACTTTAACTTAACTTTAAATATTGACAAACACCGACATTCACGCCTCAGAAACATGAACTCTTACTGCTGGAACTGTGGGAGTAGAAAGTAAGCGCTTGACTGTACGGCAGACGTAAAAACGCAAACGAAATCATTGCGATGTCGAAGTCTTACCTCTGCAGCCCAGGCGTTTCCACCATGCTTGTGGAGTCGATATGTGAAGACCCTTCCTTTACACCTGCACACACGCACACAAACACCCTCTTTAACTTTGAAGATGATAACTACTGTTCTATTGTTGTTGTTGTTATTGTTATTGTTGTGTTTGCTGTTGTTGTTGTCTCTCTGTCTTATCCCCATAATTTCCCCCTCTGTCTTCCTTTTGTTCTCTTTCCATTCCTCTCCGGCTGCACCAAACATTTATATAAATACATTTAATAAAGTCAAATACAAATAAGGCAACAAGAGAAGTATCCTACACGTCTCTTTTGTAAAGTAAATTTGTATAGCAGATATGGGCATCTACATCAACAATATGATTTGCCCGAGTAGCTGGACAGGACAAAAAATAAAAAAATAAAAAAATAAAGGATGATAACTACATCCAGCAATGTACGTGTCATATTATGTCTTGCACGATTGATGCTCACTTCAGCATAGAAACTGCTTCTCACTTGTATTTCTCTGAGGTCCTTCAAGGGGACAAGATCAATAATGTCTACAGGCAGCGGAATTGCGTGTTTGCAGAACGTAACTCGGAGTTGTTTTACTCACAGCAGACACAGGCAGTAGACGTCAGGCACAGAGTCGCTGTTTCGGACCAGGTAGCATCCATCGCGTCCATCCAGAGCCAAACGCCTCTCCCCTTCCTTCTTACCGATGGGTCCATGGTACACCGACAGGTTTTCCATCTGAGCTCTCCAGGGACTTTTCTTTGTCTTGTGGTGTTTGTCTCCCACCTGCAGCTTTTTTTAACCACATGCAAGAGTTCTGGTCTTTATGGACCAAACTGGAACACCAGGTGGCTGTATTCCTTTTTGTTGTTTTTCTACCGCCTTTCAAATGTCCATTTGGGAGCTCGACGTCTGAAGTTGTGAGATGTTCTTCAGGTCTGAGAGCAGACAGCACTCACTGAGCGTCACGGTTTGTTGCTCAACATTCTTCATCATTATCTAAACCACACGCGCGCACACACACACACACACACACACACACACACACACACACACACACACACACACACACACACACACACACACACACACACACACACACACACACACACACACACACACTCAAACACACCCACGCGTAGAATGTGTCTATGCAGGAAATGATTGTGCTTCTCGCTAAAATATACCTCCAAACATCAATAATTATTTTTGCAGAACACAAATAAGCAGAACAAGTTTTTATACATACTAGAAAAGGGTACAGTAACGTGTGAAAGCAGCAAAAACATGAACAATGTTTTCACTTCGCTATAACGTTTCTTATCTTGTTTTTATTTCTCATTTTTTCCTTGACGCTGCAATAAAGATGTCACAGTTTTGGCAAGGCAAAAAAATATACATAAATGAATAAAAAAAGGTACATTTTTACCAAAAGTGCAATATTGGTAGTAGTATATGTTTACATTATACTATACCAAAGGGGTACATTGTGATATAAAGTACACATTTAAACCATTTAAACCCTACATAGAAAATACCCATTCTTACTACTTTATATGGGGCATACTAATAGTAGTATAAATGTAGTAGATTACAGTTAGGGCATTCAGAGTCATTATTGATATTAATAATATTGACAATACATTTTTATGTTATTAGCATCTCTGATTATTGCACTATTAACTTTTATACCTAATTTTAACACAATCTTGTTTCTCCGCCCATTTTATACTTATTGTTGCTTTTAGTCTCTTTAAATATGACTTCAAGCACACACGTACAACATCTTGTGTGTACTTGCAACTACAGTAAAGTTGCAGAGCAAATGTGTTTATTTTATTCATAATTATTTCTAAAAAGATATATATATATATATATATATATATATATATATATATATATATATATATATATATATATATATATAGTCTAGGTTTCCGTGGTTTATCCGTTATACAGTGCTCAATAACGGAGTAGAGCTGTATACGTTAGGTTGAGAAAAAACACAGAGGCTATTTCAAGAAAAAAATTAAAATAAAAAAAAAATCCCCTGAAGAGCAGAAAAACATGTGAAATAGCCTTGTAGGGATAAAATAGCCTCTGTGTTTTTTCCTGACCTAACACATATATATATATATATATATATATATATATATATATGTGCTCAGTGCTTTTTTGTTCATCAATTTGTTCACATGTGTGTCAAGTGATTTTTTTTTTTTTTATATATGTTCTTTTCCTGCATTAATAACTGATACAGCAGCTTAAATAAAGAAAACATGGTTAAAACTAAAAAAGCATATTTATGCTGTTAAATAGCGGATGAAGGTATGGATGAAAGCAGAGTATGTAGATTTGTGGCATGTCTTGCCCTACATTTTAGATTTATGCAGAAACGCTTGGGAGAATAATTTAAAATGTTTGATTAAAAAAAACGTATACGAAAGGCAACATTTAAAAAATTATTACACACATAATAACTAATATTACTATATGTAATTATTTTTTATTGTAACTTTTCATAATCATATTAAATATACAATCAATATTGATGACAATAATAATAATAATAATAATAATAATATTAATATTAATAGTAAGTGGTATTTGAAGTTGCTTTTAAAAAACCCAGGAGAACTTTAAAACAGTTAAAATAAAAAAAAATGTTGGCTACAATAATTCAATTCAGTGTCCCTTTAACGAGTGGCGAGGAGTGGTGCTTGGAGCGTGACCCGAGAGATGCAAAGACAGCACCAGGAGGTAAGTAAAAAAAATAATTAATGACTCAACGTAAATATGTGCAGCGAGGGAGTGCACAGGTAAAATGATAAGTGCACTTAGGATGTGCACAATAAACAAAGCAGTCACTCACTCGGGAACAGAGCACAGCCGCGTACAAATAACAACAATCAAGCACTGGCAGGCATGTAACGGAGCCTGATTGACAACAAGGAACAGGTGTGGGTGCCAGCACTCAGGGGCATGCAGGGAAAGTGGAACTTCAAATTAAAAGCGCTGGACAGGAACTTAAACACCACACACACAGGGAGGAAAAAACAACACAAGTCCAAAACATCCAGAGACAATCCCGATACAACTTTTTCACTTCCCATATGATACGTGTAGCGCAGACTTGAGTATCGGCCGATTCTAATATTGGTCCGATCAGCACAAACCATGTATTATTTTCACTTATTTTGTAGTGTGGAAGTTTAAATAAGTGATATGTTGCTGGATCCTGGTGCTGCCGGATAGAAGTATCTGGTATGAACTGTAATCTATTTTATTGCTATAATTTGTTTTCTTACATTTCTGAGTCGTGTTAGCAAGTATGCATTCAATGCCGTTTGTCTAAATTGTGTTGCCGTAATCAGGAAGTAGGCGTTGCCGTTAAGTTGAATGTGTCAGTCTGGTATTTTGTTGAGCTTACAAAGTGTTTATGTCAGAACCAGAATCGTTTTTGTTGCCAAGTACGTTGACACATACAAGGCAGTTGTCTTGGGGTATAGGTGCAAAAACAGCTTACATAAGAAATACGAATTTGAGTATACTAAAATAAAATGTATGAAGCAATTGACAATATATGAAATATAATTTAAAAATTGTAAGTATGAGCATAATTACCGTATTTTTCGGAGTATAAGTCGCTCCGGAGTATAAGTCACACCTGCCGAAAATGCATAATAAAGAAGGAAAAAAAACATGTATAAGTCGCACTGGAGTATAAGTCGCATTTCTGGGGGAAATGTATTTGATAAAACCCAACACCAAGAATAGACATTTGAAAGGCAATTTAAAATAAATAAAGAATAGTGAACAACAGGCTGAATAAGTGTACGTAATATGAGGCATAAATAACCAACTGAGAACGTGCCTGGTATGTTAACGTAACATATTATGGTAAGAGTCACTCAAATAACTATAACGTATAGAACATGCTATACGTTTACCAAACAATCTGTCACTCCTAATCGCTAAATCCCATGAAATCTTATACGTCTAGTCTCTTACGTGAATGAGATAAATAATATTATTTGATATTTTACGGTAATGTGTTAATAATTTCACACATAAGTCGCTCCTGAGTATAAGTCGCACCCCCGGCCAAACTATGAAAAAAACTGCGACTTACAGTCCGAAAAATACGGTACCAAAAAAAATAAAAAATGTAATATTGTAAGTTGTGTACTTATTACACATAAGCTGTTTGATTGTAGCGTGCATCTTAGTTGTAGTTTTCGTTACTAAATGTGGAGATGTTAAAATTCCCATGTAATATTGCAAGTGCTAATCGGTAGCATGTGTATAGACAAACCAATTGCATTGAAATAGCGCATTTTTCAATGTGTTTCTTCTCACTGAGATGTAGAAACAACATTTTTATCTCATGTAATTTATGTTGATACACTTTATTTTTTGTAAGTTCAGCATTCTAAAGTATAGACCAGGAGTGTCAAACTCGTTTTTAGCTCAGGGGCCGCATGGAGGAAAATATGTGCACACGCGGGCCGGACTATTAAAATCACGGCATTAAAACAAAAAAAATAAATAAAGACAACTTCAGATTGTTTTCTTTGTCTTCCTTTGGCCTAAAATAGAACATATATAGAAAATATTACAATAAAAATATAGAAAAAAATACCGGCAACGGTAAAGTTTACATCCATGAAGGAAAGAAGAAAGCGAATGATAGTTTATAACAGAATAAATATGCATAAATATGCATAAAAATGTGTTTGTTTTTTTTGTTTTGTTTTTTTAATTAATTAAGTAACGTTTATGACAACCTTTTTGGAAAACACAATATAGAATGTGAGATATAACAGGATAATGCATACATTTATCATTTGGGGCGGTATAGCTCGGTTGGTAGAGTGGCCGTGCCAGCAACTTGAGGGTTCCAGGTTCGATCCCCGCTTCCGCCATCCTAGTCACTGCCGTTGTGTCCACTTTACCCACCTGCTCCCAGTGCCATCCACACTGGTTTAAAAATGCAACTTAGATATTGGGTTTCACTATGTAAAGCGCTTTGAGTCACTGGAGAAAAGCGCTATATAAATATAATTCACTTCACTTCACTTTTCAAGACGGTTGCAAAAAAGTGGGACCCCAAAAATGTACTGTGGGACCCCATTTTGAAAATTTCTAGCGCCAACACTGATGGTGGTATTGGTGCGTGCAAAACAGCAGCAGGTGGCTGTGGCGCTTTCCATCATTTTCAGCAGACTGCATTACAAAATGATTCTCCCCATCACCTTCCTATGCTTCCCTGCCGTATACAACTCAGTTTGCTTAAGGCACACCCTGTAGTTATTTGTCGAGAGATTTGCTGGCAGGTCGCCTCTATTTCTACTTAGCTTACATTTCCTCATTACTCGTCCACAGGAGTCCTCTATTGATCGCGTGTCACGGACGCTCTCACCTGCTCGACAGGACAGCAAGGAAGTGGCTAATGAAGCCGTGTGTGTGTCTGAACAACGCCACAAAACCCCTCTCGCAATCTGTCCCGCTCGTCGCGAAGTTTCCGCGGTGTCAAGAGAAAGCCGGTGATTAAAAGTGTATTCGTGCACACGTCGTCGAGCTGGAGAGAGCGAGGTATTCAAAGCGGGAGGCCGCGATTTCCGCCTCGCTCTTGTAGAAGACAGTTCCGTGACTTTCTCTTTCAATCGGGACACGTCGGAGGTTTCTACATTCTCGACAAGCGCCTCCGTGAGTCATCAGTGTGTGCCCGAGCTGTCTCCCCCAAAACCTGGGGAGATCATGAGCATGGGGGCTTGGGGGGCTTGCAGTGTGTGGACCCTGCCTGCACAATGCATCCGCAGCATGTTAGTGCCCCCCAGTGGTCTAATGCGAAATGCATGATGAAATAAATTGGCAGCATTATCTCCACTCTTGCTTGAATAGACATTGTTATTGGAAAGGAAGCCACCAGCCTGCCTTGCCTACCAATTAGTTTTAAACAGAGAATATACTATGTAACATTAACAACAGCAAAATGCATGGTCCTTTATTATATGTCGCCTTCAGCGGGGAAAACAATTTATATGATAAACATGTTGCGCTCACAAAGGGTGCAAGCGGAGGTTCATGCAGAATGCTGAGGATCTATACCAGACACAAGCAGCAGAAAGAGATAAGGCATTGATTAGTGTTTGGACTGGAATGCATCATAAGTGCATTTGTATGAGATTGATATCATTGATATGTGCGATCCATGGGAGGTAATGCTGGGGTGGGG